>NC_135987.1:11059717-11084717 GCF_053455715.1 Rhinoraja longicauda
GGTCAGAACTGATGCAGGGAATTTAAACCAAAAAGTGAATATTGTAAATGCCCAGCAATCTGATGGTGTCTGTATCGAGGGAATAAAACTGAATTCATAGTAAGATAAAAATAAGTTAGTACGTCTTTCCAAAATCTAATTTAATCCTTAATTGAATTTAAGGCACGGTAGCGCAGCGGTAGAGTTGCTGCTTTACAGCGAATGCAGCGCCGGAGACTCAGGTTCGATCCTGACTACGGGTGCTGCACTGTAAGGAGTTTGTACGTTCTCCCCGTGACCTGCGTGGGTTTTCTCCGAGATCTTCGGTTTCCTCCCACACTCCAAAGACGTACAGGTATATAGGTTAATTGACTGGGTAAATGTAAAAATAAATAAAATTGTCCCTAGTGGGTGTAGGATAGTGTTAATGTATGGGGATCGCTGGGTGGCGCAGACTTGGTGGGCCGAAAAGGCCTGTTTCCGCGCTGTATATATATGATATGATGATATGAAATACTGTTCGTATTTAAGGATTACGCACAAGAACAGGTCCTATGGCCCTCAATGCCTGTGCCAAACATAATGCCTAGACCAACTCTTACCTGCCTGCTCATATTCCGTATCCCTCAATTTGCTGCATATCTATATGCCTATTCAAAAGTGTCTGCCTTAAACACCAACCCCAGGCAACACATTCCAGGCATTCATCACCCTCTGTGTAAAAAAACATGCCCCATACATCTCCTTTAAACTTTGCCCCTCTCACCCTAAAGCTGTGCCCTCTACTACTAATGTGATCTATCCATCCTGGGCAAAAGGTTCTGACTCTCCGTCCTATCTGTGCCTCTCATAATTTTATATACTTCTAACAGGTCTCCCTGCAACCTCCGGCATTCCAGAGAAAACAACCCAAGTCTGTCCAATCTCCCCCTGTAGCTAATGCCCTCTAATCCAGCCGTCATTTTGGTCAATCCAGGAATCATTCTTTTTTTAAAATATTATTTTTATTGCTTTTTCAAATAACATACAAAAACATTTAACATAACATAAAATAACATAACATAACAAGGCACATCAACAGCAAGGTCACTTTTAGGCACCTAAAGGCACTTTAAATATAAAGGAAGTAAGGCACGTTTCTGCTATAGTACATATTTATATATATATATATATAAACTGCTCCCACCTTAATAACCTAACCAGACAATAATCACAATGAAAATAAAGACAGTCAGCAGTTCACTACAAGGCCTCAGTAAAATCTTTCCCCTCCAGAAATTTCATAAATGAGCCCCAAATCTTTTCAAAAGTGTCATATTTCCCTTAACTATATATGTAAGTTTCTCCAAAGCAGACACTGCAGTAATCCATCAACCCAACTTTGCTTGTTTGGTCTATAAACTGATTTCCATGACAAAGCGATTTTATGTTTAGCTTCAAGCAGACAAATCAAGGAATCATTCTGGTAATGTTTCAGCTTAGTGGCCTCCCAATGGAGCTGAGAAAAGAAATAGACAAAGTAAGTTTTAAAGTGCAGAGACTGAGGCATGGTGGAGGAAAAGGGGAAGAATGAATGGCAAGAGACATTCAATGACAAAGAGGTGATAGAACAGTGAGGCAAAGGACTTTTTAAGGGACATATGTTATCTGGAAGAAATGTAAGTGCAAAATCACAATTCAAATTTGCAAAGCAGTATAGAGTTAGGCCAAGAAATCAGAGATGAAAAGACCAGAATGCATGAGTCTGAAGAAGCTGTCTCGACCTGAAACGTCACCCATTCCTTCTCTCCTGAGATGCTGCCTGACCCGCTGAGTTACTTCAGCATTTTGTGTCTACCTTCAATTTGAAACAGCATCTGCAGTTATTTTCCTATACCAGAATATTGATTATCTGATATCGGTGAACACGGCGTTAAAACATGGAAGACATTAATGTTCAAGTTAGAAAATGAGGCAGCGTTCATCAGACTGATGCTGATCTTACTTTGAACAAAGATCTTCTTCTTGCGTTTGAGGCAGCAGAAGTTATGAAGCTGCTTCTGCTTCTGCTGTCTCTGTTTGTTGTCGTTCGCCTGAATGAGGTCAGTTGACAGGGCTCACCACAGGGAGGTCGACAACGTGAGCCCCGAACAAAGATCAAAGAGGTCAGAGAAAGAGTGGGAAGCAGATTTAAAGTGACAGATAACTAGTTGGTTTGGGTATCAGCCGTTTGGACTGAATGGAGGTCCTTTGCAAAGTGGTCAAGTCCAGTCAAATTTATTGTCATATGCACAAGTATGATGAGTGATAGGGACAATGAAAATGGTGCTTCAAGCAGAATCACAGGCACATACACATCATAAAAACATAAATTATACTTTTTTTTTGCAAAATACCAATATTGAAAAAAGACTGTACAGATAAAAACAAGACATGAGTGAAAACAAAATTAGAAAAAAAAACAAGTCCATGGTAGTAATGCAAGAGATGGTCATTAATGTGCTATTGGCAGGGTAGGATTAAGGGAGTGCAGATTAGTTCAAGAAGCCGATGGTTACCATTAGGTTCTCAGGAACCTGAAGTAGCTGTTCCTGAACCTGATGGTGTGGGAATTCAAGCTTCTCGATCTCCTGCACAACATCAGTCGTGAGAAGAGGGCATGACCGAGATGGTGGGGACAGATGCTGCCTTATTTAGGCAACACTTCATGTAGATGCTTTGAATGGTGGGGCAGGCTGTGTCAGTAATGGACCGGGGCTGAGTCTGCCACTCTCTGCAGCCTCTTACACCCTGTGCATTGGAATTTCTGTACCAGGCCACAGTGCAACCATTGAGGATGCCTCCTGCAGTGATAACGTTAAAGTGGTCCCCAATATGCCTATGGGGCACATTATCACCTGTGAACGGAGATGAGGAAGAACTTTTTCAGTCAGAGAGTGGTGAAGGTGTGGAATTCTCTGCCTCAGAAGGCAGTGGAGGCCAGTTCGTTGGATGCTTTCAAGAGAGAGTTGGATAGAGCTCTTAAGGATAGCGGAGTGAGGGGGTATGGGGAGAAGGCAGGAACGGGGTACTGATTGAGAGTGATCAGCCATGATCGCATTGAATGGCGGTGCTGGCTCGAAGGGCTGAATGGCCTACTCCTGCACCTATTGTCTATTGTCTATAACACAGAAAGTAAATTGAAAAGTAGTAAAAACATTTCACGTTTTTGCATAGAGAGTTTGGGGTGCTGGGTAGTGGATTAAAAGACAGAACACACTATTTTGAGTTAATGGCTCAAAATATCTTTAGATCACCATTGATCCAACCTTCTCATTATTTAAATAATACTCGGATTGATCTGTTTTTTGCTTCAAAGTGCATGGCCTTATACTTAACAAGATTAGAATCCATCAGCCCCAACTCTTCCCACCCACTTTACTTTATGGCATCGATTGGCGTGATTCTAACTCTGTCATGAATAAATACTTGAAGGGATGGTCCAAATGAAAATCCTTTTGTAGCCATCTGAAGCACATATTCCTATTTTAAGTGCCCGGACGTTATCTTTATACTCTGAGATCTACTGTCCACCCAATCTCCCAACCTTCAATTCCATAGCATTTAATTTTATTTAACAGCCTCTTTCTTATGAGGAACTCCTTCAACTTTGAAAGGACCACTTCTATCAACATTTCCCCCTATTCTCTATGTTGGCAACCTTCTAAAGAAAATCATGTTTAAAATCATAAAATCATGAGAGGAAGCGAATAAAATCAAGAGAGGAATGGATGGGGTCTCTTGCACAGAGTAGGCGAATCGAGGACAAGAAGGCAATAGGTTTAAGGTGAAGGGGAAAAGATTTAATAGGAATCTGAGGGGTAACTTTATCACACAAAAGGTGGAGGGGGTAGGGAACAAGCTGCCAGAGGAGGTAGTTGAGGCAGGGACTATCCCAACATTTAAGAAACCGTTAGAAAGGTACATGGATATGCCAAATTGAGGTTTGGAGGGATATGGGCTAAAAGCGGGCAGGTGGGACTAGTGTAGCTGGGACATGTTGGCCGATGTGGGCAAGATGGGCTGAATGGCCTGTTTCCATACTGTATTATACTATGACTCTATGACTCTAATCAAGTTTATTACACATGATCTACCCTAGCATGCTGGCTCCATCTTATCAGCGCAAATTTCTCTGAGTGCAGTCACTTTGTCCTTAATTATAGATTCCAATAACTTCCTGTAACAGCTGTTAGACTAACAGGTCTATAATTTCTTGGTTCCTCTCTCATGCCTTTCATGAACAGCAACAGATGGAAGAGAGTACAGTCGCAATTGCAAATCACAAGGGCAGGAGAGATCTGACATTCCCATCAGTTACACTTTATCCAGCAGTCAAGAGATTTCTGTTGCTTGACTTGAAGGATTCATTAAATTACGACATTCCCACAGAGGCCCAGAGTTTTGCAGACATCAGAAGTAAACCACGATAACAAAATGACTGCTCATCCAAGAAAAATTAGGACATGCTGCATAGTCCTTTAGAAGTTGCAAAATGTTTACAATCTACATTAACCTCCATTTCTTTTTATTTTGCTACAATCAGATTAGCTTTTCATGGGAGGGGTGTTGAAATGGTTAGCAACCGGGAGATCCAGTATGTCCTGGTGGACAGAACACAAGTGTTCTGCAAACAAATGGTCTGCCAAGTCACCCTCGCCTCCTATCATTCACCAGGCTTTGTCGCGCCCATCCTCTCTGTCAGCTTTCTTCCCCCTCCTCACACTACAATCAGGATCCTGACCTGAAACATGTTTTCCAGAGATGCTGCCTGCCCCGCCGAGTTACTCCAACACTTTGTGCATTTTTTTAGTAAACCAGCATCTGCAGTTCCTGTCTTCTCCATTTTACCACTTTCTGTGTTCGGTTTCCCCTAATTATTCTTTGCACAGAATGTCTATCCCTGCCATTGCAGAGAGGATTGGAACGGTAGAAGGCCTGAGAGGGATCTACATTAGGAGGGGGGTAGGAGAAAGAATGTTGGGTCGCGTGTCAGGGGTTATGGGGAGAAGGCAGGAGAATGGGGTTAGGAGGAAGAGATAGATCAACCATGAGTAGACCTAGATAGAGCTCTTAAGGATAGCGGAGTCAGGGGGTATGGGGAGAAGGCAGGAACGGGGTACTGATTGAGAATGATCAGCCATGATCACATTGAATGGCGGTGCTGGCTCGAAGGGCCAAATGGCCTACTCCTGCACCTATTGTCTAATGTCTATTGACCTGATGGGCTGAATGGACTAATTCTGCTCCCATCACTTCTGACCTTATGATGCACTCAGCACTCTCTGCCTTCAAAGTGCGGCACGGTAGCGCAGCGGTAGAGTTGCTGCTTTACAGCGAATGCAGCGCCGGAGACTCAGGTTCGATCCTGACTACGGGTGCTGCACTGTAAGGAGTTTGTACGTTCTCCCCGTGACCTGCGTGGGTTTTCTCCGAGATCTTCGGTTTCCTCCCACACTCCAAAGACGTACAGGTATGTAGGTTAATTGGCTGGGTAAATGTAAAAATTGTCCCTAGTGGGTGTAGGATAGTGTTAATGTACGGGGATCACTGGGCGGCACGGACTTGGAGGGCCGAAAAGGCCTGTTTCCGGCTGTATATATATGATATGATATGATAGGCAAAAAGTATTTAGTCACCTTGCTAAGTCTGCTTTTAGTGGGCTGTCAAGGTTGTCAAAAGTATTAAATGTTTCTGACATTCAAATAGTTTGAATAATTTTATCTTTGAAAGCTGCTGCATTCATAAAACTTTATAAAATATTAATTTAAAAAATGAATAGAACATTAAATAAAATTAATACATTAATACACATCTCAACATTTATAAATTAAATAATTTGGGGATAATCGATAACATTTAAGGTTTATCCTCACCCCTTGTGGACATTCTCTTTCACAAACCAGAGAAGCTACGTAACTCTACTCCAGTATCAAGCTGGGATAGGTTACTTAGGTGGATTTGCAAATTGAACGCATTTCTCACTGAATCCTGATGGTGATTAAATCCGGAGATAGTCCGCTGCAGTTTCTGGTTTTGTTTGATGTATTGAACTGAGGATTAGTGCAAGGCTTCACAGTGGAGACACATTTAGGCACAGTGCTTTGCAAAAGTAATCTTTCAAAAATGACATGATAATCTACATTCCTCCGAATTTACCTGTGCAAATGGCCATGAAAAATCATTGCATGTCATTTGGCCACGGAGAGGGAATTGTCCAGACTATTATGCACAACATTGTAAGCATGTTCACTAACAATACATTTATCATTTGCTTCCCTTTGTCAGAATTTCCTCTCTTGCCAGGGTTCTGTTATTTTATCTTAGATAAACAGATGTAGATTTAAATATGGTGCAGGTACTTAATTGAAGGCCCTCTCCCTCTCCCTCTCCCTCTCCCTCTCCCTCTCCCCTCTCCCCTCTCCCCTCTCCCCTCTCCCCTCTCCCCTCTCCCCTCTCCCCTCTCCCCTCTCCCCTCTCCCCTCTCCCCTCTCCCCTCTCCCCTCTCCCCTCTCCCCTCTCCCCTCTCCCCTCTCCCCTCTCCCCTCTCCCCTCTCTCCTCTCTCCTCTCCCCTCTCTCCCTTTCCCCCTCCCTCTGCCTCTCCCTCTCCCCCTCCCTCTCCCTCCCTCTCTCTCTCTCCCTCTCTCTCTCTCCCCCTCTCTCTCTCTCCCTCCCCCTCTCCCTCCCTCTTTCTCTCTCACCATTTCAGTTTGAGTTTCAATTTAGTTTATTGTCACGTGTACCTCGGTAAAGTTCATTCATTTCTGGAATATGTTTCATTGGCAAATCTTCAATTACTGCCCATTCCTAATTGGGAGAGCAGATGGTAACAATCACCTTCTTGAACTGTTGTGGTCTACCTTGCAACCGGCAGCTCCAATTACAATCTCCAAGCCCACACATTCCCTCTCTCTCCCTGACAGGAGAATGGTAAAGTGAAACAGACCTGTCTTCACACCTGGGACCTCCCCTTAGACTCAGACTAAATCTTGACATTTACCTCAATTTTTTACCACTTTGTTTCCTTCATCGCCTCAAGCTTTGTTTTCTAACAGTTAATGGGCACAAAAGCGTTTTTTTCTATGCACAAAATGGATCCTCTCCTGCACCAATGTTTACTGGAGCAAACATGGCTGCGTTACTATATCTCAGGCAGTTGCCAATCTGCGTTTTGCGCGCGGAGATGACATAAATTACCTGCTCTTTGATCAGACATTAAATATCACATCAGCTACACAGCAGGCTCAAAATCAATGGCACTTTTCTCCAGTGCTTGCGTGGTGCAAACTATTCCACTAACAGGCTGTTAGCTTCCAATCCCCATCTATCTATAGATTCACATTATATATATATAGAGAGAAAAAAGAAACACAAGTGCCAGAAAACTTTTACCACAAGCTGTGGCATTAATTCAAAGCCAGCCTTTTACCTGAATTGAATATTGATTTGCGCAGTAACTTTACTTAAAGAAAGGAAACTTCACCATGAATCAATTGAAAGCTTTAAGTAAACCGATCATCAGTGGTACAGCTGTACCGACTCACAATGCAAGATGACAACTCATCGATATTTGTCGTTTGACCTCAAGTCTCTGCAGAGTGCAGAATCACATGGCCACGATTAGTTGCAAGTCCTTGGAGTTGGAGTTGTGGGGGGCTTGTAGAGAGGAGAGGATAGAGTTGGTGAGGGGGAAATGGTCAAGGTTTCTGGTTCTAATTGCTTTCCCAAAACCCTTGCCTTTCACGACAGGATATGTCAGGAGATAGACCACAAAAAGCTGGAGTAACTCAGTGGGACAGGCAGCATCCCTGGTGAGAAGGAATGGGTGACGTTTTGGGTCGAGACCCTTCTTCAGGCAGAGATATGGATCTAAACATGAACATACTGAGCTGTGGGATCTCAAAAATCTGTCAGCAGTAGTGGAAATATTAAAGAGACACAAAATGCTGGAGTAACTCACTGGGTCAGCATCTCTGGAGAACCTGGATGGGTGACATTTTGGGTCAGGACACCTCTTCTGAACTTTCTCCTGAAGAAGGGTCTTGACACGAAATGTCTCCTATCCATGTTCTCCTGAGATGCAGTCTGACCTGCTTAGTTACTCCAGCACTTAGTGTCTTTTTTTGTAAACCAGTAACACCAAAACGTGTTACACAGAGTGTGGTACAGTGACACAGCTGGTAGTGCTGCTGCCTCACAGAGCCAGAGACCCGGGTTTGATCCTGATCTCATGTGTTGTCTGTGTGGAGTTTGCACGTTTATCTCTATGACCACATGGGTTTCCTTGGGGTTTCCTCCCACATCCCAAAGACGTGTGGGTTTGTAGGTTAATTGGCCTCTGTAAAGCTGCCCATCGTCTGTAGGGAGTGGATGTGAAAGTGGGATAACATAGAACTATGTGATCGGTATGGACTGGTGGAATGAAGGGCCTGTTTCATGCTGTATCTCTAAACTAAACTGATCTAAACCAAATGTTGACAATAATAATAATAATAATAATACATTTATGTTATATAGCGCTTTTCAGAATACTCAAAGACGCTTTACAAAGCAAACAAGACATAAAAACAAACAAACAAACAAAAGATTTGTCCTAACGGAGAAGCGGCGAACAAATAGCGCCACCGTCCTCTCACGTCAGGGACCGGCAGTAAACAATAAAGAACACAAGACACACAATTACAATTTATCATAAACAACCATCACAGTGATTGCTCCAGGCACACCCTCACTGTGATGGAAGGCAAAGAAAAGTCTTATCTCCTCCTCATTCTTCTCCCGCGGTCAGGCAGTCAAACTGCTGCCTCGAGGCGATTGAGGCTCCCGACTTTTAAAGCCCCCGCCGGGCGATGGAAAGTCCCAGGCCGAGCCGAGCAGGCCGATGAAAGTCCTAAGCCCCCACCGGGCGATGGAAAGTGCCGCGGCCAGGCCATGCAGGGCGATGAAGGTCCTGCGAGCGGGTCGATCAAACCTCGCGCTTCGGGGCGGTCGAAGCTGCTATGGCTGGAGCTCCCAAAAGCCGGTCGCCAGCCAGGGACCTGCGAACTCCCGATGTTGCGGTCTGCAGGGCCCACGGCCGAAGCCTCCGAGATGGTAAGTCCAGGCCCTGCGACCGGAGTCTTCAAGGTCGATCCCAGCTGGAGGCCGCCGATTCCACGGTGTTAGGCCGTAACGCGAACGGAGATACGACACGATAAAGGTCGCATCTCCGTTGAGGAGGAGATTAGAAAAAAAGGTTTCCCCCACCACCCCCCACATATACAGAGCTAAAAATAAATCAAAACATACATTTAAACGATAACAAAGACAAAAAAGACAGAGAGACTGCCGGTGAGCCGCAGCTGCAGGGTGCAGCCACGCCCCCTCCATGTACCAGTACACTGTATCCAGACACAGGAGCCCAATGTATCAGTACACTGGTACCAGTACACTGTATCCAGACACAGGAGCCCATTACATTAGGACTGGAGTTCGACTGTAATTTAGATGACTCTGCCTGTATCCCAACAATGGACTTTTACCACTGCACCAGGAACACAAAATCCCGGGACATGACTGTAAGAAACCTGCACGTTACCATTGATAATCGTTACTAGTGAAGAATTATGGTGTTTATAAAAAACATTTGTGTTTAGAGTTTGTTTGTTAAATATATTTTATTTTGTATAAGACAAGGGGGATGTTGTGATATTGCAAGGACTACTTTGTTTGCCCGCGTAGTAACATGTATATATGAGAATGACGTGATTTGGGTGGTCACTCTGGTTCCAGGTGGCCGTGGAATAAACAGCCTGGATTTAAGCTCCAGCTTTCAAACCTTTAAACATGTGTACTTGTGGTCCTTCCAGGGTCATAACAAAGGTATAAGAAAATAACTGCAGATGCTGGTACAAATCGATTTATTCACAAAATGCTGGAGTAACTCAGCAGGTCAGGCAGCATCTCGGGAGAGAAGGAATGGGTGACGTTTTGGGTCGAGACCCTTCTTCAGACTGATGTCAGGGGGGCGGGACAAAGGAAGGATATAGGAAGGATATCATAACAAAGGTATAACAGATACCGGACCACGAAGTACAACAATGACATCACAACATCAAACTCTCACGGTGAAGTCGCACACGAAATTGTAAGCAATCTTAGCTATGTCCTCCAATAGAGAAAACAGCAATGAAACTCAACACAGCACCCGATATTAATTTCTAATTCCAAACTCCAATGCCACACCTCGATTCTGAACCTATGTCATTGGCATCACTGAAACTCAATACTGAAGCATAACACTGAACCATAACACTGAACTATAGTCAGTGCACAACATATCCACATCACACCCCAACACCAGATTTGTATTGCAACTAAAGGCCCCTGTGCTGAAATACAGAGACGATTTACAAGGATGTTGCCAGGACTAGAGGGTCTGAGCTATAGAGAGAGGTTGAGTAGGGTGGGACTCTATTCCTTGAAGCGCAGGAGGATAAGGGGTGATCTTATAGAGATGTATCAAATCAGAGTCTCTTGCCCAGAGTAGGTGAATCGAGGACCAGAGGCCATAGGTTTAAGGTGAAGGGGGAAGGATTCAACAGGAATCTGAGGAGTAACCTGTTCATGCAAAGGGTGGTGGGTGTATGGAACAAACTGTCAGAGGAGGTAGTTGAGGCTGGGACTATCCCAACATTTAAGAAACAGCTAGACAGGTACATAGGACAAGTTTGGAGGGATATGGACCAAACGCGAGCAGGTGGGACTAGTGTAGCTGGGACATGTTGGCCGGTGTGGGCAACTTGGGCCGAAGGTCCTGTTTCCACACTGAGTCACTCTATGACTCTTTGAACATAATGCCTCAACAAAATACCTGACTACCATCTCACAACATACCCTAGTCCTCACCTGCTGTCTAATGAAACCACCTCTCTCACTACCCTTCACTTGCCTTCAGAATCTTCCTAAAATGTCTAGTCCATAGAAAGAAGAACAAAATCTATGTGGTTTGAATGTAATTGGCATTCTGTCCATCATTATATCCATCCAGTACCAGCACACTGTTACTACACTGCACATCATCAGTAGATTCACAGCAGCAGCTCACCTTCCTCTCCCAGGTATTTATTCACAAAATGCTGGAGTAACTCAGCATGTCAGGCAGCATCTCAGGAGAGAAGGAATGGGTGACGTTACGGGTCGAGACCCTTCGAAGGGTCTCGACCCGTAACGTCACCCATTCCTTCTCTCCTGAGATGCTGCCTGACCTGCTGAGTTACTCCAGCATTTTGTGAATAAATACCTCCGATTTGTACCAGCATCTGCAGTTATTTTCTTATACCTTCCTCTCCCAAGTCAACAATTGAAAAAGACAAGGCCAGGACGCGCAAGCAAACATCTGAGAACATCTCCCTCCATTCATAAACCATTCTGACAAAACTAGATTCCCACAACTTCATCATCACTGGTTCTAAGTCCTGGGTCTCCTCACGCATTTGCACTGTGAAGCACCCTCACTATATGTAATGGTTCAAGCAGGTGGTCACACCACCTTCTCAAAGTCAAATAAGGACAGGCATCGAGTCTGGCTTTGCCAGTGATAAATAAAGGACAAAACAACCAGAGAAGACTATCAGTCACGGTAACAACTTGGATTAATTGAGCAATGTGTTTTCAAAGCACGTTGCTGAAACCAAGAAGCTGAAAGCTGGTTAATCACACTGGGGGCTGCAATGGTTTAGTGCACTATCCACGCCTTGCCCTGACCCCGTGTCTGTTCTGTGTCTTGTTTGTGGAAAATGAATTCAGTCTAACCCAAAGCCAGTTGCTCAGGCAACAAGGAGAACAAACAAGAGTTTACTCTGAGAGGCCAAAGGCGTTCAAGGAAGTAGCAATATCCCACTGGGACCCGACGGGGAACTCCACTTGAGTCAAATATAATAAGCCAATTTGTCCCGCCCCCCTGACATCAGTCTGAAGAAGGGTCTCGACCCGAAACATCACCCATTCCTTCTCTCCCGAGATGCTGCCTGACCTGCTGAGTTACTCCAGCATTTTGTGAATAAATACCTTCAATTTGTACCAGCATCTGCAGTTATCTTCTTATAAAAATAAGCCAAAGACTCTGTGCCACCTTCTGACCCTATTCCCGTAAGGGTCAGAAGGCCGTAGTGTTTCCCTGCCTATACCTCTCTTCGTCAATGGATGACACTTCACCAAAAGTGCTTACAGTTAAGTCCAGAGAGAAACAGTCTCGGGCAAACCATTATGGCTGAGCCTCAAAGAACATCATATCATCATCATATCATATATATACAGCCGGAAACAGGCCTTTTCGGCCCTCCAAGTCCGTGCCGCCCAGTGATCCCCGTACATTAACACTATCCTACACCCACTAGGGACAATTTTTACATTTACCCAGCCAATTAACCTACATACCTGTACGTCTTTGGAGTGTGGGAGGAAACCGAAGATCTCGGAGAAAACCCACGCAGGTCACGGGGAGAACGTACAAACTCCTTACAGTGCAGCACCCGTAGTCAGGATCGAACCTGAGTCTCCGGCGCTGCATTCGCTGTAAAGCAGCAACTCTACCGCTGCGCTACCGTGCCGCCCACATCTTGAGTAGAAATATGGATCTGGTATCTCAATATAGTGCTTTGCCAGTTCCTTAGTAACCATCACCTTGGTGACCAAATAGATTTTAGAACAATTCCTGTAAGGGAAGAAATTCATCCAGGCCAAAAACCACAGATTAATAAACATGTCTTGCCTTAACCTCTTTAACAGGATCAGTGCAGTAAGCCCTTTAAACCTGCCCAGGTTAACGATACAGCATGTATTAATTAAATGTGCTTTTTCACACTCTGCTACAAAAAGAATCCATCACAACATAGCTCTGCTAGAACTCCTGAGTCATTCATTCCACCTTGATCATCAGCACCTGATCTATAGAAAGTGCAAACTGCAGAGATCAGAACTCCCATTTATGGAAAAGATGTTAGACCAGGATATTCAGTGCCCACTTCCAAGTTTGCAAAATCGCTTCAGGTACAGTCTCACGGAGGCCAAAAGACCATGACCTAGACTATTCTACATTAGGACATCAGTCAGACAAAGAAATTAAACCATAAAAAGCAGTAAATACTCACTCTACCACAGGCGCTGCCTGACCTGTTGAGTATTATCAGTATTTTCTGCTTATATTTCAGATTTCCCACTTTGCAGTTTTACTTTGATTATCAGTTAGATACTCTTCCCGCTGGTGTTGCTAAAGTAGTGCGAGAGTCATACAGACACACTTCAGGCTGAGACTAAAATCTACTTTTGACGAGGACAGAAACATCAGATTTAAGTCATCAGATTTAGAAGGATGAGAGGGGATCTTATAGAGACGTGTTTTAAAATATAAAAGGACTGGACCAGCTAGATGCAGGAAAAAATTTCCCAATTTTGGAGCCACAGTCTAAGAATAAAGGGGAGGCCATTTAAAACTGAGGTGAGAAGAAACTTTTTCACCAAGAGGGTTGTGAATTTGCGGAATTCTCTGCCACAGAAGGCAGTTGAGGCCAATTCACTAGATCAATTTAAAAGAGAGTTAGATAGAGCCCTAGGGGCTAGTGGAATCAAGGGATATGGGGAGAAGGCAGGCACAGGTTACTGTGTGGATAATCAGCCATGATCACAACGAATGGCGGTGCTAGCTCGAAGGGCCAAATAGCCTCCTCCTGCACCTATTTCCTATTTTCTATGTTTCTATTATGTATGATGATTGTACAGGATTATTAAACTGGTAAGTTAGCCAAATCTGGCTAGCACTTTAAAAAATAATTCTTAATAATCTGATTTATTATTGGGACATTTAGGCAAATGCACGTTAGATGCCCAGACTACTGACATCATTGCGTTATGGAGTTTAATAGGGACAAAAGAACCACTGCCAATAGTGATTTGCGGGTTTGAACACAGTGAGCAGAAATGTTCAGGATCACCTCTAGGCTAACGTTATCAAGAGACTTTCTGTTCTCATTATTCATTGGATGTATACTGAAGTGTTCCCAATTCCTAGCTCTGCTCGCATATTAAAATTGTGGAATATTAAGGTGGTTCAGATTGTTGAAAATGGATTGAGATTTAATCCTTGGGGAAATGGAACAGCAGCCCAGATCAGAACAGGAATGTGTTGTGGTTGAAGTCATTCTGAGCCGGAAGGCATTCGTTGAAACTGGCCTATGTTCATCACCAAACATGGGAGTCCAGAACCAGGGGCCACAGTTTAAGAATAAGGGGTAGGCCATTTAGAACAGAGATGAGGAAAAACTTTTTCAGTCAGAGAGTTGTGAATCTGTGGAATTCTCTGCCTCAGAGGGCAGTGGGGGCCAATTCTCTGAATACATTCAAGAGACAGCTAGATAGAGCTCTTAAGGATAGCGGAGTCAGGGGGTATGGGGAGAAAGCAGGAACGGGGTACTGATTGAGAATGATCAGCCATGATCACATTGAATGGCGGTGCTGGCTCGAAGGGCCGAATGGCCTACTCCTGCACCTAACTCCTGCACCTATTGTCTATTGTCTATTGTCTATTGTCTAAATGCAGGGAAGATCAGGAAGCCGAATGTCCCAAAAATCAATTACATTGAGTTTTATACTTCCTATATAATGACACATTAAGTGTTTTTGAGGTTATTCTGGGGAAATAGTTTGTCATCTTTCCTACATGATGGACTACAATGCATTACTCCTAATGAAAGTCCACCTTCTGAGCTCGCTGGTCACCCATTCCTTCAGTGTTCTACACGCCAATCCTAAATCTGCCTGGCAGGAGGGTGTTCCAATGGATCAGCAAGGCCCAGAACTAACTAACCACGCGTAATGTTATCATGTGTTGTAACAGTAGCAAATTGCAAAAATAGCTTATCAGTCTTTTATCAATAAGCACAAAAATATACCTTGGTGTTTTAAAAAGCGCCAACTGAGGAAGTCTTGGAAAATGTTTGACACTGCAGTGGGGAGTGAAACGCCTTGTCAGCTGTGGTGTTGGTCACCACAGGCTGCCCAATGTACCGCCAATCTGAACCTTTAGTTGCACTGCAGAAGGAATTTGTTCTTCCATTAAGTTGTTTGTGGATCAGGAAAGCACTGCTAATAATAAATCGATTTTTTGAAATAAAAACAGGAAATGCTGGAAACTCATCAAGCTTGGAGAGAGAAAAAGGATGAACTTTTCATGGCACTGATCCTTCTTCAGATCTGGAAAAATCTCTTTCTAATTTTGAATAGAGGTCATTGAGACAAAGGCCATGTTAATTGGATTCAACAAACACTTTGAGCGAGGCATTGAAGCTCCAAGCTATGAGATCAGGATAAGGAGATCAATGTGAAAGAGAGATGAGAATGGAGTCATAGAGTCGTATGGCAGAGCAACAGACCCTTCGGTCCACCCTGTCCATGCTGCCCTTTGTACCTGTGCATACTAATCCCTTACCTACATTAGGTCTGTTGCCTTCTATGCCTTTGAGATTCAACTACTTGTCTAGCGACTTCTTAAAAGCCATGAGTATCAGGTGGCAGGAACAACCATTGATGCAGGTAAACCATAGATAAATGGTGCTAGTGTTAGAGTCACTGGGCGTATAGAGTTAACTTATTTAGGCATATAGAGTTAAGCTATTTTAGTAATTCACTACTATAACAACATAAGGTAACGTGAAAAAATAATTTATAAACACTTTCAATAGCTCTCCACCTGTGCATCAGTACTCACCAGAATGTAACCTACGACATTTGCTCATGGTCAAGTCAAGTCAAGTCAAGTCAATTTTATTTGTATAGCCCATTTAAACACAACCCACGTTGACCAAAGTGCTGTACATCAGTTCAGGTACTAATAAACGAACAACTAAATGGCACATAAACATAACAGCACAATACATAAACAGTCCACAGCGCCCCCTCAGAGGGCCTGAAACGCTAGGGAGTAGAAATAGGTTTTGAGCCTGGACTTAAAGGAGTCGATGGTGAGAGTCTGTGCTGTTGTGTAAAACCTAGAGTCTCCGGCATTTAACCGTAGCTGTACAATCTCATTATAAGTCTACAAAGTATTAATTACTTTAAGTAAACAGGACCCTGAGGTCACATAGACGTGATTTGTGATTGTCAAGGTTTAAGAGGCAATAGATTGAGAATCCTCAGTGTTTCACAATGGGGAGCAACTAAATTGTAATGAATGAAAAAGAAATGGCTTCAGTAATGTTTCTTTTCCAAGCTACTTTTACTGTTGTTGGTAGCTCCAGTCAGCCAAACTTGTCTTGCGGAAAAAAAAGAGGAAATTTAGCTTGAGTCGAGCAAAATAGCACAGTAAATGGTTTGGAACAAATGGTATGTTTCTGTGCTAAGTAATTCTTTCTTGGAGGCAAACAGTTGCAGACACAACCTCTCCATGTGCCTGTGTACACATTCCAGATGTGAGAAGGATTTTCCCTGTGCTGCACAAAAGTGTACCTGATGACATTGGCATTTTAATTGAATTATAATCTGTCAGTGGGCTGATAGCTGGGACATCGACTAACACAACTTTAACAGGTGGAAAGAAACACAAGAAACTGCAGATGCTCGAATCTTGCACAAGGCTAAGTGTTGGAGGAAATTGATGAATCAGGCAGCATCTGTGGAGGGAATGGACAGGCCACAGTTTGGGTCAGGACCCTTCTTCAGAATCTATTGGGTCCATTGTTGTTCATTATTCATATTAACACTTTGGATTTGAATGAAGGTGGCATAGTTAGTAAGTCAGCAGATGCAATAAAATTGATGGTATAGTGGACAAGTGTAGTAAGTTATCTAAGATTACAATGGGATCTTGACCAACTGGGCTAATAGGCCGAGATGGAGTTTAATTCAAAGGTGTTGCTTTTTGGTAGAACAAACCAAAGCAGTACTTACACAGTATACGACAAGGCATGAAGGAGATTTGTACAACAGAGAGACCTGGGGATGCAGGTACATCTAATGGAACTAGCTTAGATGGGGCATCTAGGTCAAGTTGGCCAGAGGGCCTGTTTTTGTGCTGTATTTCTCTATGATTCTCTCTCTACATATATATATATATATATGTGTGTGTGTGTGTGTGTGTGTGTGTGTGTGTGTGTGTGTGTGTGTGTGTGTGTGTGTGTGTGTGTGTGTGTGTGTGTGTGTGTGTGTGTCTTTGTGTGTATATGTATGTGTATATACACACAAACAGAACTTTTTTTCTTGTTTATTATATTGTTTACAGTGTTTACAATGTTTACATATTCTGCTGTGCTGCTGCAAGTAAGAATTTCTTTGTTCTATCTGGAACATCTATATACTAAAACTCTCGTTTGTTTGTTTGTTTGTTTGTTTGTTTGTTTGTTCCTGAACTACAGCCAAAACGGTACATGATAGCGCGACAGTTTTAGGTCCACCTTACTCACCATCATCCCTTTGGTGCCAATGGAAGAAGTTTCATTGAAATCGGTGTTATGTTTTTTAAGTTATTCACATTTAAAAGTTTCAATCTATCTCCTGGGGAGGGAGGGAGGGAGGGGGGAGGGGAGGGGGAGGGGGAGAGGAGAGGGTGCTGCACCAATGCAGGAGAGGTTTGGGCACAACGGGTCCACTTGGTCTAGTATGACAATAAAATACTCTTGACTCGTGACCTCATGTTGAATACAAGTGTAGGAGACAAGTGTACATGGAAGACGTGGTGAATTGTATGCATTCAGCCACCTAGTTCCGGAGGCTCAGGATTGGAATCCTGCCAGATTGCTCATATTATCGTCCTTTTAACAAGCTACAATATTGAATAGTAAGTGGATGCCATTTACTGATATTCCACATTGTTTTATTACACCGATGAAGAGTGTTCACAAATAACCACCTTAGTAATTGCAAAATTAACCTGAGATCAGCACCAATTATTGTTCCCTGGCCAAAAATCATTTTGAAGCTCACACAAATCACATAAATGTCAGGAAACAATTATTTCTATGATATTAATCACAATGCGCCAAAATAAGCACCAATTTAAAATGAAACCATTTACACATTTCATCTCTGCTCTCTGCCTCTTTCATCAGTTCACCCTGTTCTTCGCTCTTGTACCCTGGGTTATTCATTCTCACCATTTCTATGAAGATTCTGAAGTTGGTACCCTCCTGAATTGCATCTATATTTGCCGGTAATTATGGTGACAGATTCTGGAGAAATAGTGCAGCTGCAGGTTTGTCCATCCTTGGCCTGCCATTTGTCCTGACCAAATTCCATCCAGTTAGCTCAGTGAACTGAGCTCCAAGTCAACCATTTCTTGACTGGCTCGAAAGATGAAGCCAAATGGAACCACTTGTCCTGACCCTGCTGACATTCTGTGGTTTTGACACATACCATCCTTTGCACATTGACCGAGCAACTTATTTACATCAACTTTGTCTACTTTTCTGATTGTTTTCTGAGGTAAGAAAGTACTTGGTTCTTTGATCGTTTCCTCTTAGTTTGTAGGTTGACTGCAAGCACATCTAACACCATAGGGAGCATTCAGCTGACAATCCCCAAGGTCCTTGGATGACAGTGTATTCCATGTGACAACCCATTCTAACTCATTAACTGTTCGTAGAATTTGGGCAACTGCCTCAATGTATATTTGGGGAATTTGAAAGAGACTGGTTGAACAGATGCGCTGAATTCCCAGAGAACCGTGGCAATATTAGCATGTGTTTGACTTCATTCTAAACTATAACAAGATTTTGCAACTCACCAACCAGGAGGCAAGTGCCAACGCTGATGATTACCTTGTTGTGTATCTCCGTGCGGAACTGGCATTCCTGTTAGAGAGGCACTTCAGATGCAAAGGCAATTCTCAGACCCCCACGGGACTGCAGCAGAGAACGAGCAGCCTGAGTTACATTACATTAGCTGGTCACACAGGAAATGCTGATACCAGTAACGGCAGATGGACCAATCCATCAAAAAACACCTTGCTCATGCTAGTGCCTGATCTATCAATAACCTCATCACATAATCCATCACGGAAAATTGTGAAAACATTTTGGTAGGAAAAATGAAAAGGAAGCAAATGATCTGAATGGGTGAGGGATGGCGGAGCTCTGAGCTGCAGAGGGATTTGAGTGTCGTGGTACATGATTGACTAAAGGCCAGCATGCAGTAGAACAATGAGGATAGCTAATGGAAAGTTTTTTGTTATTTTGCTTGGAAAATTGAATAGAAAAGTAAGTTACAGGTTCATTATGTAAGTCTTTGGTTAGATACATATTCTGGGTACAGTTTTTTCTCCACTGATATCAGACTACTAAATGGGTTGTGTAGTCATAATCCCCCAACCAATCTTCTCTGTAGCTGTAACGCTATAATACCATAACACTAGATTCTGTACTCTTGTATTTTTCTCGGTGTAGTACCTGTTGTACTTGTTGTTTAGCTTCCCTCCCCCTCCCCGCCCCCCCGGCACCTCCCCACAACTCTCAGTGTGAAGAAAGGTCACGACCCGAAACATCACCCACTGCTTTTCTCCAGAGATGTTGCCTGACCCGCTGTGTTACTCCAGCATTTTGTGTCTATCTTCGGTGTAAACCAGCATCTGCAGTTCCTTCCTACACGTGTTGTACTTGAGTACGGCTTGATTTTCTCATGTATTGTATTATTTGACTAGATAGCAAGCAAACAACGTTTTTCACTGTATATTGGTACACATGACAATAATAAACCAATACCAACATCAGGCAATGATGAAACCATACCTGGAGCACCGTGTACAGTTTTTAAGGAAGGATGTCAATGGATTGGAAGCATTTCAAAGGAGGTTTGTTAGACTATTAGCAGGAGTGGGAAAGTTGCTTTATGAGGAAAGGTTGGACAAGCTAACCTTTCATTTGCTGGGGTTTAGAAGTGTGAAAGGTGCCTTGATTGAAACATATAAGACCCTGAGGGAATTTGTGAAAAAAGTTGTGGGTGAATGTAAAATGAAGGGTCACTATTTGAAAGTAATGGGGTCATCTATTTAAGACAGAGATTAAGCAATATTATTGTTGGAAGTATCATCAAAGAGTGTTGAAGCAGAGCTGTCAAACATTTTTAAGGTGGAGGTTTATAGATACTGCTGAAGCAATAGACAATAGGTGCAGGAGTAGGCCATTCGGCCCTTCGAGCTAGCACCGCCATTCAATGTGATCATGGCTGATCATTCTCAATCAGTACCCTGTTCCTGCCCATACCCCCTGGCTCCGCTATCCTTAAGAGCTCTATCTAGCTCGCTCTTGAATGCATTCAGAGAATTGGCCTGCACTGCTTCTGAGGCAGAGAATTCCACAGATTTACAACTCTCTGACTGAAAATGTTTTTCCTCATCTCCGTTCTAAATGGCCGACCCCTTATTCTTAAACTGTGGCCCCTGGTTCTGGACTCGCCCAACATCGGGAACATGTTTCCTGCCTCTAACGTGTCCAACCCCATAATAATCTTATATGTTTCGATAAGATCCCCTCTCATCCTTCTAAATTCCAGTGTATACAAGCCTAGTCACTCCAGTCTAGGTGAAAGATTATCACTTGTTGACACGAATGCAAAATTGAGGTTACAAGGTAACCCATCAATGGGACTGTGCCTAGACCATCAAGAACAATGTTGCTGAAACCATTCCTGACTGTGCCAACCAGATCTTATAAAGCACAGATTGCCCAATAAATCAATAATCAAACTACCCAATTCATTCATGTGCTATATTTCATTAACAACTAAAACCATAGCACATTGACAACCAGACTAGCAATAAATACTCAGCCAAACACATTGGTGACCATACAACTTAATTCTCTAATACCCACTCTGCCTAATCCATTGGTAAAACGTCCTAATTGATTGAAAGCCAGACTGCCAAACCCATTAAACAACATTCTTCCCAAACTATTAATGACCGCTCTGTATGGATTACCAAGCTGCCTACCCTGAAATAACAACACTCTCCAATATTTGCTAGCCACACTGCCCAACTTATCATGCCAGCTCAAAATGATTTTGTTTGACCTTGAATTGGCCAGTTGTTCTATCAACTTTGGTCTAACAGGGGGGATAAGAAAAGAAAATACATTACATCTCTAGGACCAAGAAGAGTTGAGAAAACAAGAATTCAGAGCCTGTTACAACAAATACCAAGAGGCTTTTCAGTTATTCACCTCTGGTGTGCTACACAGATTAGTGGGTATATATAAGAAAATAACTACAGATGCTGGTACAAATCGAAGGTATTTATTCACAAAATGCTGGAGTAACTCAGCAGGTCAGGCAGCATCTCAGGAGAGAAGAAATGGGTGACATTTCGGGTCGAGACCCTTCTTCAGACTGGGTTATTCATTCCATTTTCTGGTAAGAAGCAGATTTATGACCATGTTTACCCTCATGACAGCAAAGTCAGTGTATAAATACTGCATGACGACAAAGCATTTGCCAAGTAATAAAATGAGAATGGTAGCACTGACCTTTTGCCTATAATGACTGGCATTGTCCATTAAATAGTCTCTTCTGTAGATGTGACAGACTACACTCCCTCATCTGTAAAATGGCATTGTCAATGGTGAATGTGTGGTGGGTGATAGCGATAGTTGTTTCCAAGGGGTTAAAGAGTGACTGATGCTGGACTAACTCACCATGACCATAGCTATCTCAAGCATTAAATATGTACGAAGGAACTGCAGATGCTGGTTTACACCAAAGATGGACATAAAATGCCGGAGTAACTCAGCGGGACAGGCTGCATCTCTGGAGAGAAGGAATAGGTGATGTTTTGGGTCGAGACCTTTCTTCAGTCTCAACCCGAAACATCACCCATTCCCTCTCTCCAGAGATGCTGCCTGTTCCACTGAGTTACTCCAGCATTTTGTGTCTATCTTCAAGCTTCAAACAACAGGGTGACATTAATGGATGAGGTTTGAGAGGTACAACCTCAACCAGAACAGGCTTGCCTGAGATCTAGAGGCTCATTAGGAAGAGATGTGTGATGCATTTTGAACTGAAGGGCATGGACATTGTGGGCCAAAGGACCTGTTCCTGTTCGGCTGTTCTGAAGTGGGAGTCTTTGGAATGCAATGGAATGGAGATACAGCAAATAATTGTGTTGTGCTTTGCAGAGCCCCACAGACCAAGTCTCAGCGCACAGTGGATCAATGCAATACTAAGCTAGTAAGTCAAGACCTGGACAGCAGGCAGCTGCCTGACAGGTCTAACATGGCGGAAGATTGTCAAGCACTCTTTGTAGTTATTGACTGCGTCCCCAATAACAGCATTAGGAGCGTTAGAGAGTCAACAATTGAATGCTTTTCAAGGGTTTTATCGAAAATTAGTCATTCAACATAAAAAAATTCAAGTGAAAGGCAATAATTCACATAACCCAGGTCACGTCCGTATTCAGCAGCAAAGGAGAATCTGTTATTCAGTTCCACTATTTGTTAATATTTAAAAGCAATCAGTGAAATGGAGTGAGTGCACTCTCGACATGAGTGTGCAATTAAAATGCCAGATGTTTCAAAACATTGCATTGTGTTCAGATAAACTGATGTACACAAGGCTTCCCTTCACGACAAATATTATCGTAAATAGCAATTTATCATTGTTCCTTTAGTTTCACATGGCCCAGCATTTTTTCAAGTAAGACATCTTTTAGGGCCTTCTTCTTCTTGAAGCATAAATCTAATGTTTACATCTCAGTCTCTAAACAAGACTTATTTTAACGAGAAATGTTATCATAGATAGAAGTTTTTCATTGGTCCTTTAATTTCAAATGATCCAGCATTTTTTTGCAGATAAAGCATCTTTTAGGGTCTTCTTTTTCTTGAAGTATAAATCTAATGTTTACATCTGGGTCTCTCTCCAGCTCCATGCCTAGTTTTCCCAGCACTATCAGGATCCAACAGTCAGAAACTCTGTTGAGAGAAACTGACATTGCAGTTTAAATCTGACAACTGTTATGGTTCTAAGCTCTGGAATTCCTTCCCAATGCTCCCTCATTTTCATTTGGGCAGCAAGTTGCACAGCTAAGTAGAGCTAATGCCAAAGACCTTTGCAGTGCCAAAGATCTAGGTTCAATCCAAATCTTGAGTCCTGGAGTTTGCATGTTCTTCCAGTGGCCATGTGAACTTCCACCAAGGTCTCTGGTTTCCCCCACATCCCAAAGAGTATGTATTGGGTAGCTAAACTGGCCACTATAAATTGCTCCTGTATAATAACAAGGAACTGCAGATGCTGGTTTATACCAAAGATAGACACAAAATGCTGGAGTAACTAGCAGGTCAAGTGGCAACCCTGGAGAAAATAAGGATGTGATCTAAACTTGCACCTTTAGTTTCTCTTAACATAGTTTCCCTCTGATGTAACCTCATACCACTAGGCATTGTTCATAAGTTCATAAGTTCATAAGTGATAGGAGCAGAATTAGGCCATTCGGCCCATCAAATCTACTCCGCCATTCAATCATGGCTGATCTATCTCTCCCGCCTAACCCCATTCTCCTGCCTTCTCCCCATAACCCCTGACACCCGTACTAATCAAGAATCTATCTCTACCTTAAAAATGTCCACTGACCTGGCCTCCACAGTACTCTGTGGCAATGAATTCCACAGATTCACCACCCTCTGACTAAACACTCTGGTGTTGGACAGACACTAAGAAGTAAATATTAGATTTACACTTCAAGAGAAAGAAGGGCCTACTTTACTTTTGTATATGTTATTGTCAATAGAGTTTGTTCGTTTGAGGAGTGACAGAGATTGTTGCTTCCAAACAGAATAAACATTGACCATCACCATGACCATTGCTGACTCAAGTTCAGTGAATTTCCATTAGTCCCTGGTACACTTCACAGCCCAAAGCACCTAACCTACTCACACACACACTGAGGAAGGGTCTCGACCCGAAACGTTACCCGTTCCTTCTCTCCAGAGATGCTGACTGTCCCACTGAGTTACTCCAGCATTTTGTGTCTATCTTTGATTTAAACCAGCGTCTGCAGTTCTTTCCTGCATAGTTGGTTCCTCCTCAGTCTTGTGTGGCTCAGTAAAACCATGTTAAAATGCAGTTTAGTTGGCTTATCCCAAACACAACTTTCAGACATAAAGATCAACATACAGTATCTATTGATCAATTGGTCACTGAGTCGAGATGCGGGACCACCCACCCAAACAAACTGAGGGACCTCTTTCACCAGAAGGGGTGCAGAGAATTTAAAAGACAGTCCTTGCTCAGTTTGAACTGATGAGATCAGCCTTGCCATCAATACCCACATCACACGACAGGCAATACATTTTAAAGAAACACTGCTTACTGTAACTTTGCTCTATAATGTCCTTGATTTGATTAATGTTATTTTATCTTTGTACATTAATGTTTATTTTTCCTGCTAGTTCAGAGACTCATCTTGATAAAAAGGCTATTCGGATCATCATGTACCTGCTCTTTGACCCATCCAATTGTTTCCCTTCAATGTCTTATTGCTCACTGCACTGTAAGTATTATATTTTCATGCATTTAGCCAATTCTCTTGTTGCAGGTTACGATTCAATCTGCTTCCACTGTCCTTTGAGGCAGTGTGTTCCAGATTGTAATAACATCTGAAGATTATTTTGCTACTTAATTAGAGTCCGTCATTCACATGGCAGAGAGAGTCTTAGGGAGTTGATAAGGAAGCCTGAGTTCCCACTTTCGATTGTGAGTGCAAAGTGCAAGTTTGGCCCATGCTAAGCCGTGACAGTCCCCATAGACAACCAATGCTTCATCTTCACCCATCCAGTGAAGAGCCATTTCCCCAGGGTACCAGGAGGAGCCTGGGTCTGCACACATCTGTCCCCAAGTCCAAACTCCGGATAAATGGAGAAGACAAATCACAAACAAAATAAACCATCAAAACCGCATTGAAAGCAGGAACCCATTGAGAGAGATTCAGACAGACACATTCGCTGAGTCTCACAGTCTCCATGGCAACCGCCAAGTCTACACTGTTGTGAA